>NC_061489.1:21340211-21360796 GCF_022539355.2 Hippoglossus stenolepis | reverse complement strand
GCTTTCTGGGGGTTTCATTTTTATAAGAGACATTTGCCTTTATATTTACAGATAGAAACTCTTTTCATCTCTAGAAACCACCAACAAACTCGCTGATGGAAAGATGATTGATATTATTTCCACTGTGGTCGTACATTTAAAAGCCAATCAGATTGCTCAGATTTGTTTCCTCCCACTTAATATTTTTGCTTTCAGATGAAACACTGTATCATGCTTTTCAGAACTCACATGTGGAATAACCAGAAAATGTTGAACATATTATATTTCCTGCTGATGCTCGGAGTTGGATGTAAGTTCATGTAGAAAGGTTTGATTTACTCAAATTTCAATTTCATTTTGTAGTAATTTAAAATGTGGCTTGTATACATATATATTTATATATCTGCTCTGTTTACTGTGTTTTCAGGATGCATAGACGAGCTGAGCTTTGAAACAAAGACTGTTCGTATCGGAGATCATTTTAACCTGACGTGTATCAGGAGGTTATCGGGAACCTTGTTGTGGATCAGGGTTGTTTCTGGAATGTTTCCTGAAGTTTTAGTGAAAACAAATGGCTTTGTGACTCTTGATCCTCGTATTACAGCAAGAAAAGAGCCGGGAACATTTGTTCTGCATATCACAGAAGCAAAGCAAAGCGATACAGCAGTTTACTATTGTATGAAAATACACTTACAAAACTTGACATTTTTAAAAGGAACAGACCTGAGAGTTCAAGGTAAATTCAGCCCAAAGAAATGATAATAAATCTGTTTGTTGGTTGTTTTTTTTATGTTTTAATAGTTTTTCTATTTTTTGTATTCACCAGGAACTGGTGATATGGCTTCAGTTCCTACATCTGCTGCTCATCCTGAACACTCTGTGTATCTGCAGTGCTCAGTCCTCTCTGACACTGTGAACAAGAAATGTCCCGAAGAAAAGTGTATGAGCTGTTTCAAAGATGGATCACGTAGTTTTAATTATACTCGAGGGGACGGTGTTGATGAATATGAAGAGAATCCTGAGAAACCCTCAACAGTGAAATGCAGCTTCTTGAACAACATCAGCTCCTCTGATGCTGGGACTTATTTCTGTGCTTTGGCCACATGTGGAGCGAGAGCTTCTGGAAACGGATCAAAACTCAACACTGAAGGTAATTGCATCATATTTCTTTGTGATTGGGACATGAGTATATAAGGTTATGTCATTTGTGTCCATAATTTAACATTGTAACAGCTCATCACAGCTGATGAAATACTTTTAATTACACTTCTACGATTAGTAATTTTAATGTTTGCCCTTTTTCATTTATGTCAGCAGTTAAAACTTGGAATTTGCAGAAGGACAAGGTCGTTATTTTCCTGTTATTTGCTGCTTTGGCTATTTGCCTGGTTATTATAGCCATTCTCATTTTTTCAATCAGGAATAACAGCAAAAGTCTGACGGTCAGTCACGGCATTCATGCACTGATTGATTGAAACAGTTTTTGACAAAGGGTGTTTCTCACTAACATTGTGGTATTTTTTTTATTATAATATAGCTTCAGTTGCTTTGCAAACAAATGCAACAGCCACTGGATATCTGGAAGGTCAGCAGGTAAGGTCTATACAGTAAAGTAGAGATTTGGGGGGGGTTTTCCCGCTGCTAACATCTGTCATCTCACATTTGTCTGTAATGTTTCCCCAGACAGACGAGGACTCATTGGTTTATTCTACAGTAACCGTCAAAGCCGAGGCAAGGGATCCAAAAACAGCAGAAGAACAGAGCATCTACTCTGAAGTCAGATTCCTTGGGTTGGATTAATTATCTAAACACTGCATTTGCCAGTTGATGCTCATGTTGTGTGAAAACACACACCTAATTTCACCCTTACGTTAAAAGAGAGTGAATCATGATACAAGGTAACTGGTGTTTATCGAAGCTGTAGGAATCAAATAACTGTAAACATTCAACTAACTAACTAATTAACTTCATGATAGAGTTTTCATCAAAGTTGTGATCTCTGTCTTTTTGTACATGTACAGTATTGCTTATGATAATTTACAGTATATTTATATGTATTTTTTATTCTGTCAACTTCTTCTATGCCTCACATCTATGAGTAATGCAGTGACAGGAAGTGGTGGGTGTGTAGATGTGTTGCTTCCTTCTTAATAGACGAGGCATAAATGACCAAAGCACAACTATTAAAATAACAACTCAGAAAGTAATCATGCTACATGACTTTATTTTTTCTATTTTTAATATTACTGATTAAACCTGCTGATATGTTGACACACACACACCGTCATCAATACACATAAATAAAAGATAACAAATCAGTTGTGGTTGGTGTTTACTAACCAAGATTCCAGTGATGTCAGTTCTACTTAGTGAACCTGTGACCTTTACATGTACTCTTCCTCATGTTGAGCTCAGCAGATCAAATTGAGAACGATTTAAATGAGTCAAAGTTACATTGAGGCGTTAGAGTTTTGATTCTTAGGAGCCCGTGCACATTATTCTAAGACGACTTCTCTAACAGCAAAGGAGGTTTTGCTGAGACCAACTCTGGTCCCTCCAAGCATCAAACTTTATTGGATTATTCATTACAAAGTTAATTCATAAGCATTTAATATAATATACAAAGCATAGAACATGAATTTTCTCTTTAATTAGTTACTCACAATAAATTTAACAAGGGATAATATTAAGATAAGTGCTCTCTCCAACGTTAACTAAAAAATTCAATTACCATAAACATGACTGCAAAAATCTTTTAATCAATCAATTCATACACACATCATTTGTTATTATACATTATTTAATCCATCATCATCTTCTCAATGAGTTGCATCAAAATTATTGTCTGACAGTGTTTCTGATGCTTGAGTATGTACAGTCCTCTGGTAAATTCCTGTTATTCCATCTTGTAGCTTTTCTTGAGTTGAAACCAATTGCGGCATAGTTCATTGCCGCTGCGTCACCATCCTGCAAACAATATGATTCAAAGTTATAAGTAAGACCTGTAATACCACAACCAAGTAATTGTTTTACATGTTCAAATATATGATGTCCAGCCTGATACAAAGGATCAAGAGAGAGGGTGAAAACACAGAATATGGCAGCTGTGAACTCAGCCACCTTCGAGCAGATCCAGAGAACTATAGATCCAAATAGGTGCTAAACAGTAGATACTGGTGGTGTCTTGATGGTCAGTTGCCAAGAAGAGGTTATAATTTGCCCTCCTTCTTCTTCAGCATGCAAACTTCATTAGAAGCAGAAGTGACGGAAGTAGAAGTTAAACGAGAGTTTGAACTAGGTGAGGAAACACTGTTCTTACAGAATGATGTTCACAGACAGTTGAAGAAGCTTTGAAGGAAACATAAAACAGTGGATGTTTAACTTGGTGTAATTTAATAAGGAAATGTGGTGAATTGACTTTATTCTTTATTTCTAACAGAATATCTGATCTTGCAGTATATTATTCACTTGTAATGACTACAGCTTAAATATGTTATTGCTTATAAGCTCTTACAACACTTAGCTAAGGTTTGGGAAAGGATGTGGTCTGGTTTGACACAGGAAGTCCTCTGTGTTTATTTACATTTAATCAAAAATAAAATCACAAACCTTAACCAAAATCATTTCAATGCCTAAAACCAACTGTGGTTGCAGACATTTCCTTTCTACATCCGCCGTTAACCATTAACTCTCAACATGCATTCGATATTTAGATTTTATTTACCGCATCATTTGGTTGATCGTCAGCTGATCCATCAGGATGGGAAGCAGTCACTGCTCCTGTTTATAGAGGCAAGATAATAATGAAGTGTCTTGACAACTCATTTTAAATGTTATGTCGCTCTAGAAACAGCATCTCAGACCAAAACAAATTGTGTCTGTCACACCTCCACCCCCCCCCACCCCTCCATGTTCATACCAAGGTGCTGTCTATACAGTTTATGGGTTTCAGGAAGCCCAGAGAAAGCCCCTCGACACTCAAGCAGATGCATAACTGAATAATATTACCCTTTTATACAAAGGAGCCATAGACTGTGTGTAAAGATGGACATGACAGCTCCAAAAAATTAAACCAGAGTGTCCCAATTGCCCACCTGGTGGCTGGCTGCAGTATAGGACGTATGCACCTCCTCCTTGTTTGTGGATGTGACATGGACCAAACAAAAACTAATGTAGTCCAGTCAGTGTCTGAGCCTCTGTGTCAGATGCTTCAGTCAGTAAATGCGTTTGTTAAACTTTTTTGCGCACTCAAACGCTGCTCACTCTCAGATGGCAGCTAGCAGCTCCTTCCAAGTGGAAACCTGAAGCTTTTCATGTAAAAACCATGAAATTAGATCTTAATTATGACATCGCATGTTGATGCTGTTACAAAACTGGCATTAAAAGAACATAAATGCCACCGGTTTACTTAATAATCCATGTGCACATAATGAACCTACCTTTGCAATGTTCGAAACAGTCTTTTCTTTCTGAAGAGAATTAGAGCAACAATCACAATGATGCAGCAGAGCATCAGTGTCCAGAGCAATGACCAATGGAAGTTGTTCTTGTCCTGGAATGAGAAAGAATCCCAGAGACATTTCATTACACTGAGTTTACTCTTTCTATCTCTCTCGCTCTGCTTCTCCAGAGCTGCAGGGTTGTTATTTTTACTACTGACTGGTGCTGCTATGATTGATAACACTTGATAACACATTATTTTCATTATAACAACCAGTCTGATATTTTTCTCCCCAGTCAGTCGAGGCAGATGGCGACAACGCAGAGCCTGGTTTTGGGAACTGTTGGGTTTCTCTAGAACAGTCATTCCCAGTAACGCGGCCCCTGGTGGGCCGTGAAGCCACTCCAGGTGGGCCGTGAGAAAATCAGAAAATAAATAGATAAAAAGTTTCAGATTTGTAAGTAAGCGTTGATTACCACAAAACATTTATGATTGATTTAAAAAAGTAATCACCACAGGTAATGAAACAAAGACATGACATTTAAATTCCACGTTGTTCTCATTTTATCGGACCTATATAGCAGGTGTCATTGTTTTTGCTGACCGTCACATTAACGCATCATTAGTGGGGAATCACAGGTGAGGAGAACTTTGTTGTGAGCTGGGTCGAGCAAGATGGAGCAGAGGAAAGCTGCTGATGACGAAGGGAATCAGAAAGTCAAACTGAATCATTCAAAACTAAAAGAGGACTCCGAAAGGACTCAAGTGAGTAGCTGTCGCTGGCCCAGAGGAAAACCCCCAAGCCTGTGTATGGTGCTGTGCGCTGAGATGCTAGCTAACGAGACCCTGGGACCAAAGTGCGCCGCCGCCATTTAGAAACTAAACATGGACAATATTTATCCAAGCCCCGAGAATTTAAAAACACGCTTGAGAGAGCATCGGAGCCAGCTAACACCCCCCCTCTCATCGGGTGAGTTACAGGTGACACAATGTCCCTTCACGCAATATGTGATTCAATATCAAGTATATCGAGATAAACTGCTTGAGGTGTCAGACCAGAGGAATCCCAGTGTTAATGTCAGTTTATGGACATATGACAGCGAGCGGGGTTTTTTTTGGGGGGGGGGCCTTAAACGCCTTAAGTATATTTGGTTACGCCTCAAAAGTGTTTTTCTTCTCCCTGATATTCTTGTTGTGCTCTGTTATACAAACAGCAATAATATATTTTTAACAATCCACTATTTGCACTTCATGTTTTTTTTTTACATTGGTTGCTTTGCAAATTGTTACGCTTAAATGTGGATGTTATTGGATTTGCACCGCATATGCCTGCGTTCATATACAATTATTTTTGCTACAAAATGAATAATATTGTAGCCGAGCGTGTTGTTCTCTTTTACTGTCAGGCATCAAAGATGGTTATTGAATCGGGACAACACACCCGTTTATTTTCCTTCACTCTTACAAAACTTCTCTCCCGACAGAACCCACTTCCGTTAGAACCCCTTCAAAGCAACAGTCCCAACCAACACCCTGCTTATAACAGGACCTACACACCAACCTTCCATAATAAAGCCACTAAATAAAATAGCTTACAATATGTATGGTAATAGTTGATTCTAGTCCTGTGTGTAGATCATATGGTTGTGATTAAAGGTGTGGGTGGGCCGCACAAATTTTTCAGTTTTCAAATTGGGCCGCGGCATTCTTAAGTTTGGGAATGGCTGCTCTAGAATATTGGAAGGTCTTAGGTGTTACCATGTAAAGTGCTTTGAGATAATGTCTGCTGTGATTTGTTAGTTTACCAATAATTAAATTGAATTAGGGCGTCAACAAAACAAATAGTACCACAGGAAATTGAGAGGAAAACGCGCACACACACACACACACACACACACACACACACACACACACACACACACACACACACACACACACACACACACACACGCACACACACAAGCAAATCAAAAACAGAGAAGTTAGTTGAAGCAAAGGGAAGCCAAACCCCACCCAAAATCAGATTGATTCCATTATAATCCTCATTGAGCCTGTAAACTGTGTAAACTAATCCAATAGTTCCCAACATTGAGCAGTCAAAGCAAGTGTATGAATCATCAAGGAAATGTCCTGTAGCTGTATGGAGAAGAAGAACCTTCTCTTTTCTATCATCAGCACAGTGCTCAGAAACTAACAGAGCAATTAGGAAATATGGATGGATCTTGATTTCATTAAAACTTTACAACATACTCATCTCCACTTTGGTTCCTTCACCAAACAGGATCTCTCCACATGTGACCACAGCGCAGTAGTAAGTCCCAGCATCTGAGGAGTTGTGTATAGTTTTGGACAGACTGTAGACGCAGCTCTTCTCCTCTTGTTCATCTCTCCTGCTGCTCTGAGTGTAAATGAAGCCGGGATGGGAGCGTCCTGATCCGGCTCTGAACCAGTGCACACTGTGTTCACCTGGACACTGGACCAGGTTCTCTTTGTGCTTGAAGAGAAGTGAACACTGGAGAGTCGTCGAGTTTCCCAGCTGGACTGACGCAGTCTCCGGACTTTGTTTGACATAGATGTGTTTCTGCTGATTTTTATGATCTGTGTGAATCACAAGATGAAAAGGAAAATGAAGGAACTACAATTATGTACGTCGTAGCAAACAAAGACTAAAATGAACTTACTTTACCTTTCACAGCCAAAATTGTGCCATTAATAAAAGTCAGTATATATGGCTCTCCTGCTTGACAGAAGTATGTTGCTTCATCGTCTTTGCTTATATTTCTTATGGTAAGAATATACAGATCACCCACTGTCTTGACTGTGAATCTCGGGCTGTCAAATTGTCCTTGAAGCTTTATATCCGGAGAAGCTCCTTTAGCAAGTGTTTGGACCATGTCTCCAAAATTCAGCTTATACCAGAAAAACAACCAGGCTTCTTGCCCAGAAACTGAACATATCAGATTGATGTTATCACCGAGGTTAGCCACAATCAAAGGGATCTGCTGAGGAACCTCCACAGTCTGATGTAGAGCTAAAGAACAGAGAAACAGTGAGAGTTATACGACAGGACAAAAAGAAACACTTCAAAAACAACAATTAATTATTACAGGCTAATGTGTTTTTGCCATATTTCCACCACATCAGTGGTTAGAAACTACACTTACATACTTACATAATGTGGTTAGGAGAATCAAAGCAGACAGTCCTTCGATCATTGTTGTATATTGGCCTGTGTTTGCGTAACTGATGTCGTCCCACTCAAATGGAACATTTAGTCACAGTGGAAATCATAGTGATTGGCTGGTATAGTAAATACACTTCCTGTAAAATTTAGGTTCTTCTTTTCCACTGAGAGATCAGCCAATGACACTTTCTCTCTCTCTAATGTGTGTGTGTGTGTGTGTGTGTGTGTGTGTGTGTGTGTGTGTGTGTGTGTGTGTGTGTGTGTGTGTGTGTGTGTGTGTGTGTGTGTGTGTGTGTGTGTGTGTGTGTGTGTGTGTGTGTGTGTGTATACATATATATGTATACCCACACATATGTATATGTTTCAACAACTTAAACATGACTCTAACACTGAATTATAGAAATGATTATATACACTATAATATACAAATATACATTAATACTGTGAAAACTGCATATTTAAAGTGTATGTTTTTGTCATGATTCATTTGTGTTTCAAAGCACATGGTCATGATTTGAATACATTTTAGAAATAACTTTATCATAAACTGTAGATAGACAGTTGTAGCTTGTATTATTTTCTATTATCAACAATTATAACATGTAACTGTTGATGCATAACAATGATTTATAAATATGTATTTGTGCAAAATTAAGTTCAACACATTTACAGTATCATGTTAATTTCACTTTACAATAATGTTTAAACAATAGTCTCCAGGGTTCACACATTTCGAGCTGCTTAGGTTAAGTGCTACCTAAGAATATTTTTGAGATACAGTACTTGTATCAGCCTCATTTCATGTTATTTGATAACCCTATTTCTATACATCTATATTTACCACGTCTTTTTATGATTTCTACTTTCTCATTAAATTTTGCTTGCATTCAATTTTGCTTGCGATACATTTGATGCACAAGTAAAATATTATAATATAATTATTTTTCCACCTCTGCTGGGTTAGGGGTAATTAAGGGGTTAGGGTTTATCTAGTGCTATTTATCCAATGACGTGTTGCTAAATCCCTCTCTGCTAATTAAGGTCTTCAGTCTGTGAAACAGGATCCATCAACAGTTAAAACAACATTCAGCCGTTCAAGGAGAAAAATGACTAATCTCTGCCACGCTCCTGTAAACTGTGCAGTGATATGAAACTTCTCTAAATTACAAAAAAAAGAATTCATTGGATTACAACCAGGTCTATGAAAAACATTTGATATGTTTTACTCACGTAACATTTGTGCTGGAGCATTTACGATAAGACTCTGCTGAAGAAGCGCCAAGTTCCCAAACAGGAACCTCTCTGAGGTGTGAAGTGTGGATGGAGAGTTTAAAAACCTGACCACCACAAGTGCTCAGATTACGCTGTTTCAAATCTACACACCATCACAAGGTGTTTCGGCCTCTTCTTGATGATACAGTCGATGGTTTTACATCAGTCTAGACTCGCAGAGCTTCACTGTTTACAAACTATCTTCCTGTCCTACTGAAGATGTCTGGGGACAACTCAAATGTCAGGTCATCTGTTGTCTAAACAGAATTTTTCTTCCCACAGGACAGAAAATCAAGACTAAATGTTGACATTAAAATGAAATAGAATGAACTGAGAGACTCCTTCCTCCTCACACCTATATAAAGCTCATTATGTAGCCAACGTTGTGCTTTGATGATAAACGCTTACTGTAGACATGTCTGTTGCTGAGCCTTACCACTTAAAAGCAGATGTGTCATCTCTTCTCAGCACTAAGACATAAGTCGGACACTAAACAGTATATGTACAGCTGGGCTGAACTGTCACATTTCATTCTGGCTTTTCTCTGAAAATACAAATTTCAAAAACCACTGATGTAAGATGATGATCAAATAATCTGTAATAATGAATTGGGTAAAGAAAAGCCAACTTTATAATGGAAGTAAGATCAAAGTGTTTACTCTCAATTCTCTCTGCAATTTTAAATTATCCTAAAATTAAAAATAAATGTAATTATTATTTTACAGTATTTCCCAATTCAGTAAATAAATGTAAATCTGTATGTATCAGTATGGACACCTGACCTGAGCCCATCAGGACAGGTGTCAGCCACAATAGTTAAGGCTGGATTCAGACACAAATTTAGAAATTATATTTAGGTTAATGTTGGGGTTCTCACACAAACTACTGTTCTCATCACATATCATATCATGCTGTCTTACATTCACTGTCATTTTGTTCCTCACACATTTTATTTGCATTCACATGTACTATTAATTTCTCCTACATGTGCAATTATTCTGTTTCAAATATAATATCTCTGTGCAAGAGAGATCAGTGTTGTGTGTATGAGAGTATGATCGTAAATAAGAGAGATCATGATTGTGCATGTAAGAGAGTATATTAGTGTTTGAGTAAGAGTATAGTGGTGCATGTCTGAGAGTATTATATTAAGTGTTAGAGCAATTATGAATTATCTCTCTTGGAAGTGTGTGTGAGAGAGACTGATGGTACATGTGAGAGAGTATACTGTACTGGTCTGTGTGAGACCAGGGTTAATTCCCTCTCATGGGGCCTCTCATACGTTCTCTTTCACACACACATGCATGTGGTGATAAACAACGCTAAATGGAAAATTGTGGTTGTGGGAGGTGTGAATTTTTGTCGTCTCTTGCCTTTAGCTGATCTTTTTATAATAGCAGATTGTCGGAATACAAACGCTTTAACCAACAATTTGGACCTCAAAACAGACCAGTGTTGCTAAATTTAGAGGCTTCTTGTACCTAGTTACGTATCCTGTTGATGCATACAATGATTCATTCTGAGTAAATGTGCTTGGTGGTCTGTCGGAGCAGAGCAGTAGCCAACCACAGCCTACATCACAGCTCAGCTACTGCAGCAGACTTTGTTGTTTCACAGGCACTGGTGTGCAAATACCACAGTGCTGCGATACAAACAAATGAAAAGACTTTTGTTGGTTTAATGAGAAGTAAGAAATTAAATTTATAAAGCACGTATTTTTTTGTGTTCACAATGAGACATTATGTCATCATGTATAGTAAGCCTCACAAGGCTCATTTATTTCATTTCTACTCTCTGTGGTGAAAAGATAACGACTGTAGTGCTGAAACTGCCCCCATCAATGTAACCTTATCTTGTCTCTGTTTCAACAACATAACGTTATGACACCGAAAGAAACCAATTCGATTTCCGATGGGAGGCTGCAGCACAAAGGATGAACCAATCCCACAACACTTAAAGAGATGGTTGGAGATACCACACTGTCCCTGCTGCATAAAAGATGATATTCTCACTGATTTCTTTAGGCTATTTTAGGATTATTTAAAATTGAGAGTAAACACTTTGATCTTACTTCCATGATAAAGTTGGCTTTTCTTTACCCAATTCATTATTACAGGTTATTTGATCATCATCATCTTACATCAGTGCTTTTTGAAATTTGTATTTTCAGAGAAAAGCCGGAATGAAATGTGACAGTTCAGCCCAGCTGTACATATACTGTTTAGTGTCCAACTTATGTCTTAGTGCTGAGAAGAGATGACACATCTGCTTTTAAGTGGTAAGGCTCAGCAACAGACATGTATATGGTAAGTGTTTATCATCAAAGCACAACTAGGCTAGCTTGGCTAGGAAGGAGTCTCACAGTTCATTCTATTCCATTTCAATCTCAATATTTAGTCTTGATTTTCTGTCCTGTGGGAAGAAAAATTCTGTTTAGACAACAGATGACCTGACATTTGAGTTGTCCCCAGACATCTTCAGTATGACAGGAAGATAGTTTGTAAACAGTGAAGCTCTGTGAGTCTAGACTGATGTAAAACCATCGAATGTATCATCAAGAAGAGGCCCGAAACACCTTGATACTTGAGGTGTGTAGATTTGAAACAGCGTAATCTGAGAACTTGTGGTTGTCTGGTTTTTAAACTCTCCATTGACACTTCACACCTTAGAGAGGCTTCCTGCTTAGGAGGTTGGCGCTTCTTCAGCAGAAGAGTCTTATCGAAAATGCTCCAGCACAAATGTTACGTGTTTCATATCATTGCATAGTTTACAGGAGCGTGGCAGAGATTAGTCCTTTTTCTCCTTGAACGGCTGAATGTTGTTTTAACTGTTGATGGATCCTGTTTCACAGACTGAAGACCTTCTGAATTAGCAGAGAGGGATTTAGCAACACGTCATTGGATAAATAGCACTAGATAAACCCTAACCCCTTAATTACCCCTAACCCAGCAGAGGTGGAAAAATAATTATATTCTACTATTTTATAAGTGCATCAAATGTTTTAAAAACAAAAAATTATGCAAGCAAAATTTTATGAGAAAATATAAATCATAAAAAGAAGTGGGAAATATAGATGTATAGAAATAGGGTTATCAAATAACATGAAATGAGGCTGATACAAGTACTGTATCTCAAAAATATACTTAAGTAGCACTTAACCTAAGCAGCTCGAAATGTGTGAACCCTGGAAAGAATTGTTTAAACATTATTGTAAGTAAATTAACATGATACTGTAAATGTGTTGAACTTAATTTTGCACAAATACATATTTATAAATCATTATTAGCCATCAACAGTTACATGTTATAATTGTTGATAATATGAAAATAATACAAGCTACAACTGTCTATCTACAGTTTATGATAAAGTTATTTCAAATGTATTCAAATCATGACCATGTGCTGAAACACAAATGAATCATGACAAAAACATACACTTTAAATATGGTTTTCGCAGTATTGATGTATATTTGTATATTATAGTATATACAATAATTCAGTGTTAGTCATGTTTACGTTGTTGGGGGGGAAAAAATATATATATATACACACACACACACACACACACACACACACACACACACACACACACATTAGAGAGAGAGAAAGTGTCATTGGCTAATCTCTCAGTGGAAAAGAAGAACCTAAATTTTACAGGAAGTGTATTTACTATACCAGCCAATCACTATGATTTCCACTGTGACTAAATGTTCCATTTGAGTGGGACGACATCAGTTACGCAAACACAGGCCAATATACAACAATGATCGAAGGACTGTCTGCTTTGATTCTCCTAACCACATTATGTAAGTATGTAAGTGTAGTTTCTAACCACTGATGTGGTGGAAATATGGCAAAAACACATTAGCCTGTAATAATTAATTGTTGTTTTTGAAGTGTTTCTTTTTGTCCTGTCGTATAACTCTCACTGTTTCTCTGTTCTTTAGCTCTACATCAGACTGTGGAGGTTCCTCAGCAGATCCCTTTGATTGTGGCTAACCTCGGTGATAACATCAATCTGATATGTTCAGTTTCTGGGAAAGAAGCCTGGTTGTTTTTCTGGTATAAGCTGAATTTTGGATACATGGTCCAAACACTTGCTAAAGGAGCTTCTCCGGATACAAAGCTTCAAGGACAATTTGACAGCCCGAGATTCACAGTCAAGACAGTGGGTGATCTGTATATTCTTACCATAAGAAATATAAGCAAAGACGATGAAGCAACATACTTCTGTCAAGCAGGAGAGGCATATATATTTACTTTTATTAATGGCACAATTTTGGCTGTGAAAGGTAAAGTAAGTTCATTTTAGTCTTTGTTTTCTACGCATACAATTGTAGTTCCTTCATTTTCCTTTTCATCTTGTGATTCACACAGATCATAAAAATCAGCAGAAACACATCTATGTCAAACAAAGTCCGGAGACTGCGTCAGTCCAGCCGGGAAACTCGACGACTCTCGAGTGTTCACTTCTCTTCAAGCACAAAGAGAACCTGGTCCAGTGTCCAGGTGAACACAGTGTGCACTGGTTCAGAGCCGGATCAGGACGCTCCCATCCCGGCTTCATTTACACTCAGAGCAGCAGGAGAGATGAACAAGAGGAGAAGAGCTGCGTCTACAGTCTGTCCAAAACTATACAGAACTCCTCAGATGCTGGGACTTACTACTGCGCTGTGGTCACATGTGGAGAGATCCTGTTTGGTGAAGGAACCAAAGTGGAGATGAGTATGTTGTAAAGTTTTAATGAAATCAAGATCCATCCATATTTCCTAATTGCTCTGTTAGTTTCTGAGCACTGTGCTGATGATAGAAAAGAGAAGGTTCTTCTTCTCCATACAGCTACAGGACATTTCCTTGATGATTCATACACTTGCTTTGACTGCTCAATGTTGGGAACTATTGGATTAGTTTACACAGTTTACAGGCTCAATGAGGATTATAATGGAATCAATCTGATTTTGGGTGGGGTTTGGCTTCCCTTTGCTTCAACTAACTTCTCTGTTTTTGATTTGTGTGTGTGTGTGTGTGTGTGTGTGTGTGTGTGTGTGTGTGTGTGCGCGTGTTTTCCTCTCAATTTCCTGTGGTACTATTTGTTTTGTTGACGCCCTAATTCAATTTAATTATTTGTAAACTAACAAATCACAGCAGACATTATCTCAAAGCACTTTACATGGTAACACCTAAGACCTTCCAATATTCTAGAGCAGCCATTCCCAAACTTAAGAATGCCGCGGCCCAATTTGAAAACTGAAAAATTTGTGCGGCCCACCCACACCTTTAATCACAACCATATGATCTACACACAGGACTAGAATCAACTATTACCATACATATTGTAAGCTATTTTATTTAGTGGCTTTATTATGGAAGGTTGGTGTGTAGGTCCTGTTATAAGCAGGGTGTTGGTTGGGACTGTTTTTTTGAAGGGGTTCTAACGGAAGTGGGTTCTGTCGGGGAGAGAAGTTTTGTAAGAGTGAAGGAAAATAAACGGGTGTGTTGTCCCGATTCAATAACCATCTTTGATGCCTGACAGTAAAAGAGAACAACACGCTCGGCTACAATATTATTCATTTTATAGCAAAAATAATTGTATATGAACGCAGGCATATGCGGTGCAAATCCAATAACATCCACATTTAAGCGTAACAATTTGCAAAGCAACCAATGTAAAAAAAAAACATGAAGTGCAAATAGTGGATTGTTAAAAATATATTATTGCTGTTTGTATAACAGAGCACAACAAGAATATCAGGGAGAAGAAAAACACTTTTGAGGCGTAACCAAATATACTTAAGGTGTTTAAGCCCCCCCCCCCAAAAAAAACCCCGCTCGCTGTCATATGTCCATAAACTGACATTAACACTGGGATTCCTCTGGTCTGACACCTCAAGCAGTTTATCTCGATATACTTGATATTGAATCACATATTGCGTGAAGGGACATTGTGTCACCTGTAACTCACCCGATGAGAGGGGGGGTGTTAGCTGGCTCCGATGCTCTCTCAAGCGTGTTTTTAAAAGATTCTCGGGGCTTGGATAAATATTGTCCATGTTTAGTTTCTAAATGGCGGCGGCGCACTTTACACGGTCCCAGGGTCTCGTTAGCTAGCATCTCAGCGCACAGCACACATACACAGGCTTGGGGGTTTTCCTCTGGGCCAGCGACAGCTACTCACTTGAGTCCTTTCTGCGAGTCCTCTTTTTAGTTTTGAATGATTCAGTTTGACTTTCTGATTCCCCTTCGTCATCAGCAGCTTTCCTCTGCTCCATCTTGCTCGACCCAGCTCACAACAAAGTTCTCCCTCACCTATGATTCCCCCGCTAATGATGCGTTAATGTGACGGTCAGCAAAAAACAATGACACCTGCTATATAGGTCCGATAAAATGAGAACAACGTGGAATTTAAATGTCATGTCTTTGTTTCATTACCTGTGGTGATTACTTTTTTTTAAATCAATCATAAATGTTTTGTGGTAATCAACGCTTACTTACAAATCTGAAACTTTTTTATCTATTTATTTTCTGATTTTCTCACGGCCCACCTGGAGTGGCTTCACGGCCCACCAGGGGGCCGCGGCCCACACTTTGGGAATGACTGTTCTAGAGAAACCCAACAGTTCCCAAAAACCAGGCTCTGCGTTGTCGGCCATCTGCCTCGACTGACTGGGGAGAAAAATATCAGACTGGTTGTTATAATGAAAATAATGTGTTATCAAGTGTTATCAATCATAGCAGCACCAGTCAGTAGTAAAAATAACAACCCTGCAGCTCTGGAGAAGCAGAACGAGAGAGAGATAGAAAGAGTAAACTCAGTGTAATGAAATGTCTCTGGGATTCTTTCTCATTCCAGGACAAGAACAACTTCCATTGGTCATTGCACTCGGGACACTGATGCTCTGCTGCATCATTGTGATTGTTGCTCTAATTCTCTTCAGAAAGAAAAAGACTGTTTGCGAACATTGCAAAGGTAGGTTCATTATGTGCACATGGATTATTAAGTAAACCGGTGGCATTTATGTTCTTTTAATGCCAGTTTTTGTAACAGCATCAACATGCGATGTCATAATTAAGATCTAATTTCATGGTTTTTACATGAAAAGCTTCAGGTTTCCACTTGGAAGGAGCTGCTAGCTGCCATCTGAGAGTGAGCAGCGTTTGAGTGCGCAAAAAAGTTTAACAAACGCATTTACTGACTGAAGCATCTGACACAGAGGCTCAGACACTGACTGGACTACATTAGTTTTTGTTTGGTCCATGTCACATCCACAAACAAGGAGGAGGTGCATACGTCCTATACTGCAGCCAGCCACCAGGTGGGCAATTGGGACACTCTGGTTCAATTGTTGGGAGCTGTCATGTCCATCTTTACACACAGTCTATGGCTCCTTTGTATAAAAGGGTAATATTATTCAGTTATGCATCTGCTTGAGTGTCGAGGGGCTTTCTCTGGGCTTCCTGAAACCCATAAACTGTATAGACAGCACCTTGGTATGAACATGGAGGGGGTGGAGGTGTGACAGACACAATTTGTTTTGGTCTGAGATGCTGTTGCTAGAGCGACATCTACTGGCATTAACATTGTATAACATGTAAAATGAGTTGTCAAGACACTTCATTATTATCTTGCCTCTATAAACAGGAGCAGTGACTGCTTCCCATCCTGATGGATCAGCTGACGATCAACCAAATGATGCGGTAAATAAAATCTAAATATCGAATGCATGTTGAGAGTTAATGGTTAACGGCGGATGTAGAAAGGAAATGTCTGCAACCACAGTTGGTTTTAGGCATTGAAATGATTTTGGTTAAGGTTTGTGATTTTATTTTTGATTAAATGTAAATAAACACAGAGGACTTCCTGTGTCAAACCAGACCACATCCTTTCCCAAACCTTAGCTAAGTGTTGTAAGAGCTTATAAGCAATAACATATTTAAGCTGTAGTCATTACAAGTGAATAATATACTGCAAGATCAGATATTCTGTTAGAAATAAAGAATAAAGTCAATTCACCACATTTCCTTATTAAATTACACCAAGTTAAACATCCACTGTTTTATGTTTCCTCAAAGCTTCTTCAACTGTCTGTGAACATCATTCTGTAAGAACAGTGTTTCCTCACCTAGTTCAAACTCTCGTTTAACTTCTACTTCCGTCACTTCTGCTTCTAATGAAGTTCGCATGCTGAAGAAGAAGGAGGGCAAATTATACCTCTTCTTGGCAACTGACCATCAAGACACCACCAGTATCTACTGTTTAGCACCTATTTGGATCTATAGTTCTCTGGATCTGCTCGAAGGTGGCTGAGTTCACAGCTGCCATATTCTGTGTTTTCACCCTCTTCTTGATCCTTTGTATCAGGCTGACATCATATATTGAACATGTAAAACAATTACTTGGTTGTGGTATTACAGGTCTTACTTATAACTTTGAATCATATTGTTTGCAGGATGGTGACGCAGCGGCAATGAACTATGCCGCAATTGGTTTCAACTCAAGAAAAGCTACAAGATGGAATAACAGGAATTTACCAGAGGACTGTACATACTCAAGCATCAGAAACACTGTCAGACAATAATTTTGATGCAACTCATTGAGAAGATGATGATAGATTAAATAATGTATAATAACAAATGATGTGTGTATGAATTGATGATTAAATGATTTTTGCAGTCATGTTTTTGGTAATTGAAAAGTTGGAGAGAGCACTTATCTTAATAATATCCCTTGTCAAATTTATTGTGAGTAACTATTAAAGAGAAAATTCATGTTCTATGCTCTGTATATTATATTAAATGCTTATGAATTAACTTTGTAATGAATAATCCAATAAAGTTTGATGCTTTGATGCTTTGATGCCAGAGTTGGTCTCAGCAAAACCTCCTTTGCTGTTAGAGAAGTCATCTCTCAGAATAATGTGCACGGGCTCCTAAGAATCAAAACTCTAACGCCTCAATGTAACTTTGACTCATTTAAATCGTTCTCAATTTGATCTGCTGAGCTCAACATGAGGAAGAGTACATGTAAAGGTCACAGGTTCACTAAGTAGAACTGACATCACTGGAATCTTGGTTAGTAAACACCAACCACAACTGATTTGTTATCTTTTATTTATGTGTATTGATGACGGTGTGTGTGTGTCAACATATCAGCAGGTTTAATCAGTAATATTAAAAATAGAAAAAATAAAGTCATGTAGCATGATTACTTTCTGAGTTGTTATTTTAATAGTTGTGCTTTGGTCATTTATGCCTCGTCTATTAAGAAGGAAGCAACACATCTACACACCCACCACTTCCTGTCACTGCATTACTCATAGATGTGAGTCATAGAAGAAGTTGACAGAATAAAAAATACATATAAATATACTGTAAATTATCATAAGCAATACTGTACATGTACAAAAAGACAGAGATCACAACTTTGATGAAAACTCTATCATGAAGTTAATTAGTTAGTTAGTTGAATGTTTACAGTTATTTGATTCCTACAGCTTCGATAAACACCAGTTACCTTGTATCATGATTCACTCTCTTTTAACGTAAGGGTGAAATTAGGTGTGTGTTTTCACACAACATGAGCATCAACTGGCAAATGCAGTGTTTAGATAATTAATCCAACCCAAGGAATCTGACTTCAGAGTAGATGCTCTCTTCTTCTGCTGTTTTTGGATCCCTTGCCTCGGCTTTGACGGTTACTGTAGAATAAACCAATGAGTCCTCGTCTGTCTGGGGAAACATTACAGAAAGATGTGAGATGACAGATGTTAGCAGCGGGAAAACCCCCCCCAAATCTCTACTTTACTGTATATACCTTACCTGCTGACCTTCCAGATATCCAGTGGCTGTTGCATTTGTTTGCAAATAAAAAAAATACCACAATGTTAGTGAGAAACACCCTTTGTCAAAAACTGTCTGAATCAATCAATGCATGAATGCCGTGACTGACCGTCAGACTTTTTGCTGTTATTCCTGATTGAAAAAATGAGAATGGCTATAATAACCAGGCAAATAGCCAAAGCAGCAAATAACAGGAAAATAACGACCTTGTCCTTCTGCAAATTCCAAGTTTTAACTGCTGACATAAATGAAAAAGGGCAAACATTAAAATTACTAATCGTAGAAGTGTAATTAAAAGTATTTCATCAGCTGTGATGAGCTGTTACAATGTTAAATTATCAACACAAATGACATAACCTTATATACTCATGTCCCAATCACAAAGAAATATGATGCAATTACCTTCAGTGTTGAGTTTTGATCCGTTTCCAGAAGCTCTCGCTCCACATGTGGCCAAAGCACAGAAATAAGTCCCAGCATCAGAGGAGCTGATGTTGTTCAAGAAGCTGCATTTCACTGTTGAGGGTTTCTCAGGATTCTCTTCATATTCATCAACACCGTCCCCTCGAGTATAATTAAAACTACGTGATCCATCTTTGAAACAGCTCATACACTTTTCTTCGGGACATTTCTTGTTCACAGTGTCAGAGAGGACTGAGCACTGCAGATACACAGAGTGTTCAGGATGAGCAGCAGATGTAGGAACTGAAGCCATATCACCAGTTCCTGGTGAATACAAAAAATAGAAAAACTATTAAAACATAAAAAAAACAACCAACAAACAGATTTATTATCATTTCTTTGGGCTGAATTTACCTTGAACTCTCAGGTCTGTTCCTTTTAAAAATGTCAAGTTTTGTAAGTGTATTTTCATACAATAGTAAACTGCTGTATCGCTTTGCTTTGCTTCTGTGATATGCAGAACAAATGTTCCCGGCTCTTTTCTTGCTGTAATACGAGGATCAAGAGTCACAAAGCCATTTGTTTTCACTAAAACTTCAGGAAACATTCCAGAAACAACCCTGATCCACAACAAGGTTCCCGAAAACCTCCTGATACACGTCAGGTTAAAATGATCTCCGATACGAACAGTCTTTGTTTCAAAGCTCAGCTCGTCTATGCATCCTGAAAACACAGTAAACAGAGCAGATATATAAATATATAGTATACAAGCCACATTTTAAATTAGGACAAAATGAAGACAATACTTTGAAATTTTAGTAAAGCAAACCTTTCTACATGAACTTACTTCCAACTCCGAGCATCAGCAGGAAATATATGTTCAACATTTTCTGGTTATTCCACATGTGAGTTCTGAAAAGCATGATACAGTGTTTCATCTGAAAGCAAAAATATTAAGTGGGAGGAAACAAATCTGAGCAATCTGATTGGCTTTTAAATGTACGACCACAGTGGAAATAATATCAATCATCTTTCCATCAGCGAGTTTGTTGGTGGTTTCTAGAGATGAAAAGAGTTTCTATCTGTAAATATAAAGGCAAATGTCTCTTATAAAAAATGAAACCCCCCAGAAAGCATCTGAAGCTCTCAGTTAGATTAACATGGTTGACCCCCCCCCCCTTACTATTACCACCAATGTGTTTGCAAACAGTTACTTATTTCTATCAGATATATGGAGTAACATTAGCATTAATGTAGTTGGTTTTGCTGATCTTCAAATGTAAGTCAATTATTCACTGATAATAAGAACTCTTTTGTCCCTAAAAGCTTCACTATGGTCACAAACTTGACATTTCTCAGTCTGCTGTTTGGTGCTGGTTGAAAATAAAATAGCTTGGTTCGCTCGCTCAACTGAGCAAAATGTGTTGGGTTCTTCCATGGGTCTCGCCCCTTCAAAAAAAAGTTTGTGAAC